>NW_020885019.1:369168-406375 GCF_003945725.1 Corapipo altera | reverse complement strand
TGTGCGCGCTGTACAAGGAGGCCGAGCTGCGGCTCAAGAGCAGCTCCAACACCACCGAGTGCGTCCCGGTGCCCAGCTCCGAGCACGTGGCCGAGATCGTGGGACGGCAAGGTGAGCGCCGGGACGCCGGTACCCCCGATCCCCACCACGGTCCTCCCGGTCGCCGGTCCCGGGACACTCCCCCCGCGGCCGGGGGGCCCCACCGCCGCCCCCGCCGCTCCCTCCCGCCCATTGTTCGTGGTCGGGGCCGCTCGGCCCCGCCGGGGACAAAGCCCTGGAGCTCCCCAGCTGCGGGCGGGTGGCTGCGCTCCCGGCACGGGGGTTTTTGGGAAGGGTGGGACGGGAAGTCTGTGGGAATGCTGCGGGGGCTTGTCCGGTTGCCGGCACCGGAGCCCCGCGCGCCGCTCCCGGTTCTGCCAAAGAGCCGATCCCGGCCGCGCTCTCCTTAAAAAAAGAAAAAACCTGGGAATAAGGCGGGGGGAGCGGGCTGAGCCCGGCCCCGCGCCCCGGAGTCCCCCTTTGTTGGCTGGGCGGAGGGGGTGTGGTGGTGCCGGGCTCGGTCCGAGCGGCCGGTAAAGCGGGTGGGAGCCGAGCTCCTCCCGCCGCTCGTGGGAGCGGGGGGACCCTGGAGCGGGACCCGCCGTCCCGCATGGGCCCCCCGCAGCCGCTGCCCGCGCGCCGCCACAGTGATGCTTTTGTTCTCCTCACGGCTCCGTTCGGAGCGAGGTGGAATGGAGGAGGGCTTTACAAAAAAAAAAAAAAAAAAAAAAATATATATATCTATCTCCATACCACACCCACTCTTAAGTCACCCCTCGCCCACCCCCACCGCTCCCGAGTGTGCGGTGCGGGGCCCCGCTCTGCCCGTGGGCACTGCGGGAGCCGGGGCACGGTGCTGCTGAGAGAAGTTTTGTGTCGCTACAGAGGAAAAAAAATAATAATAGTGCGGCTCAGTGTTGGGGTTTTTTTCTTTCTTTCTCTGCACAAGTAACTTGTCGCTCTGGAAGTGCGACGGGCAGAACCTGCGGCTCCACAGTCAGATGCTCCCTCGTGGTTTGGGATTGCAGACATCCGAGCAGGGGTTCATGGTGGGACCCGGCGTGTGATGACCTCCCCCCGTGCTCTCAGAAGGGCTGAGGTGGGCGAGGGGAAGCCACAGGGAGAGGGACATAAATGGCTCCGGGCTGGGCATCATGATGCTGGGGTGTGTGGTGGGAACAATGGGCCCTGCGGAGGCCACACTCGCTCTGACCCGCAGAGCAAGGGTCCGGTCCCCATGCCGGGATGGAGAGTGGGCAGGAGTCTGTGGGGTGCCGACCTCCCCAAAACTTGGGGCGTCTGCAGCCGAGGGAACAGCTCTTGCTCTGATGTCCACTACGCTGGGATGGGGGCCCCTCGCCAGGGAGCTGGGGAGTTGACTGGAGCAGGGTGAAGGTCTGACCAAGGAGATCCCGCTGGCCCTGATCCTGATCCTCCCCCTGATGCCTTTACACCGTCAGGAGTGGAGCACGGGCCGACACAGCGGGCTCAGCACCGACTCCACACTGGCGGGTGTGAGGCTGTGGAGAATCAGGCCCCCTTTGTTTAATAAAGTTGGGAAAGAGAGAGGATTCAGCAGGCGGAACTGAGGGGAAACGTGCGGGGGCTGTTTTCTTCCAGGATCTCACTACTGCCCCAGACTCCCGAGAAGGGGGTGTGTTCCGATGTGTGATGTGTTCAGAACGCAGCATGTGCCTGCTGTGGCCAGAGTGATGGAGAGGAACGTGCAGACCTGGATTTTTTCCACCATTTTTAGCATGTGTGAGGTTTTTCCCACATCTGGGAAACTGTGAAATGTCAGTATGCTGGAGCCCTGGGGATGTGGCCGCGGCTGAGCTCCATCCGCCGGTGGGGCAGACGGTGCAGGCTGTGCCCCATCATGGAAGCAGGTGGGATGGATCCTGTGCTGGGAGAAGCCAGGATTCCTTCAGCACAGACCCCACAGCCATGGCTCTTTACTCCAGCAGAGATTGTGGCCCACACTTGTTTCTAAAGGCCTGTAGGAATGTCTCCAATGTTTCCTGCACCTTGTTTTTGAGTGGAAGGCCAGATTACGAGGGTCTGGAGTTGGATGTGGGGCTCCCAGGGGACTGAATTGTGCAATCTCATGAATGCCTGACCAGGAATCCCAGAAACTGCAGATTGTCACCCTTTGGTAGTACTGCTCATGTGGTGGATGGTTTTCTAGGAAAATACGTGGTTTATGGGTACATGTAAATGGGGTGATGAACATCTTGCAAAAAGTAATAATGAAATAAAAATTATTTCAGGGCTTTACTTGGTGACAGGGTTTTCTCTAACTTACTATTTTCTGATCTGAAGAAACACACTGTTCCTTTTGATTATTTTAAAATATTATTTACCATATATGAAGATGTTTCTCATGGGCAGGTATGGATATGAGAGGCCTGAATCTGGCCATGGGGGCCCAGGTGCCCACACCTGACCATGGGAATTCCACCTGCCATCAGGCCACCCCTCATTTTGCTGAATGAGTGTAAAGGCACTTGAACATAAATAAGACTCAAGCCCCATATATTTTTATTGGACTGTCTGTAAGGGTGTTTTGTGAACAGGTTTAACTGTGGCAGAGGGGGTGGCTCCACCTGGAGTGAGAGATGCTGCAGGAGCTCAACCTGAGCTTGGCAGCTCCTGCTTTCCCCGGGAACTGTGAACGTGCCCCTTGCGGAGCCAATCGCCTGCTGGAAACCTTGCTTGGGTTTGTGCTGGGGCTGGTTTGTGCGCTGAATTTGAGCAGCACATCTCCAGCAGCGCGGCTGCGAGCCGGCTGGCATGAAGGGCTGACTGGCATGAGATGGTGGGCCCTGGAAAGGGGGTCTTGGTGGGAACTGGACAGACAGGCACCAAGAGCTGCTCCTTCACCTGATGCCCCACGGTTCGTGGCAGAGAGCTGGGCAGCTGGTGGTATGTGCCGAGGGCTGCTTGGCAAACTGAAGGAGAGGAAACTGAGAAAGGAAGGATAAGGGGATGAAGTCATAAGAATCCTTTTGACTGGTGCCTATGAACACTCTGCCCCTGGCCAGGGTTGCCAGTGACACCCCTTTCTCTGGCTGGAGGTGGAGCCATAACCTCCATTGCCTGCCCTCCTGTTGCTGCAAGGGTGAGGGGCAGGGCCGTCTCCGTCTCCGCCTGGGTCATGGCTCTTGCAGGTCATCCCTCCTTCCCTTGGTGGGTTAGAACTCCAGCTGTGCTGAGTTGGGTGACTGAACCTCCCAGCACGTGCCATGGCAGGGACAGTGCTCCCTGGTTCTAGAGCCACTCGGGGCCTGTGTGGCACGTTGGGGTGCTTGATGGCTCTTGCATTTCTCCTGCCAACTCTTGTTGTGGAGGTCTTGCCTGCAACAGCCTGTCCAGGACTGCATGGGTTCTCACATCTGTGTGGATGAATTTGCCAGGGTGTAAAGACAAAGCACTGGAAGGGTTTACAGGTGGTTTTTGAGAAGATGATGGGATACTAAGGGAGTTGTGGAGGAGAAGTTTCTTGCAACCCAAGGGTGTGGGTTTAGATAGGAGAGACGCTAAGGGAGCAGACAGTGTCTTAAGGGCATCGTGTCTTGGTCATGTGTGCTGTGAACTTAGAAAGGGACGGAAATCCTCAGCCACTGCAATGATCTGGGTTCTTCCCTAGAAGTCACCTGAGATGGGTGTAAATCAGCCAAATCAAGCTTGATATTCAACTTTTCTGCCCACTCCCATGGACAAACTGGGCTGCTGGTGGTGGAGTCAGGGAAGAGGCTGCAGGGCACATTTAAGGCCAGTTGTTGTGGTTAGGGAGACATGGTGCTGGTTCTTTGTGTGTCTGGTGTGTGCAGGTATTGGGAGAACGTTGTGGTGTAGGTTTGACTTCCTGCTGCGCCTGCTCCCAGCAAGGACCTTCCCTCTAAGGATTTTTGGTCCCTCTAAGGGTTTTTGGTCTCATCTCAGTGGTAGCATCCATTGTCACCTGTACCCAGAGACACCCTTGGAGATGCAGCATCTCCCAGCCTACTTCAACCAGCTTGTTGTCACCAGGAATGAGATTATGTGAGAGAGGAGCCTAACATAAATTGCTCTTTTTTGGCAAGGTGAAGTCAAATAACAAGAGGCCTCACTAACCCTAGGTGATTGGGCTCTTTGTGTAGCTCCAAACATGCTTCAATGCTTTCAGCATTTAAAAATAGTCCAAGGAAGCCTTTTCCATTGAGGAAGTCTGATGATTGCAGCTCCCCCACCCACCCTGTGGAGGTGGATGGATGTACAGCATCCGAGGAGCAGCGAGTGGGGCAGATCCTCTTGTCTCCTTGCTTCACAGAAATCTTGGAGCTAAAACCACCTGGTCTGGTGGGGCCTGAAGCCAACCTCCATACGCTGCTCTGGCAGCTCGGGATGAGCCTTAAAGGGAGAGAGAAATTGCAGTCAGTGCTGGGTTGTTATAAAGTGTTAATGAGAATCGGTCTGAATTTACACCAGGGAAAAGTGCAGAACGGGATCGACTTTGTGCGGTTTGAACTGGAGGTGGGAGGAGAAAATGGGTCTGGGAGAGAGACAAAGGGAATTTTCTAGGGAGACACACACACACGGTCCTCCGCGCATCGGATCGGGCGGCTGGATGCCGCGCTGACCGAGTGAACCGCGCTGCAGCGCAGCCGCCCGGAATCTAGGGCAGTGGGAAAAGCGTGCTGGTGTTGGGTGGGGGCCCCCGCCTTTGTCTGGCAGCCCCCTCCCCGCATCCCCCCCCCCGTCGCTCGCCTTGCCCTGCTTCCCCCGCGCTCCGGCCGGCTCCGGCTCCGGCTCCGACCCCGAGCGTGTGCCACGGGGCCGTGGCAGGATTGCGGGGGGCCACGGGCACACCCACTCCGTGCGATGCATCGCATCGCTGTTGGGGCCGAGGGCTTTCAGTTCCCAACTTTCCACTGCCGCACAACAAGGCGGTGATTGTCTGTGGCATCAGGGCTGTTGCTTTGGGTTGTTTTGGGGGGGGAGATGTTTTTCCTTTTTTTTTTTTTTCCATAAACAACTTTCATCGCGACATGAAAAAGCGTAAAATCTCCACACTGGAACGAGGCGGTCGCTGGTTTTCCTGGCATAGTGTATTGGGTGGGTTTTTTTTCCCTTCTTGTAAACACAACTTGCATCATCAGGACAATAAACCCTCAATGGGAAGGGATTTAGTTGGTTAGTTGTGGTCCTTTTGTGTGTGTTTGTGTTTTTTGACACCACTTTCATCAGGTTTTCAATGCAGCAAAACCTTGCCCCACAGGCCATCAGGAGGGTTTATTTGTGAGGTTCTTTGTGTGCTTGTCTTTTAACATGGCTTTCATCTTAACGGGGAAAAGAACGCCCCACCTTACCTGAGGTAGCTGAAGGTTGTTTATTTTATGGTCCTCTTTAATTTTCTGACTACAACAGAAAAAAAGACCCAAGTTCTAATTTGCCCTTAGACTCTCTTACACCCCACTTGCGCTGTCAGAATAACCTGAGTGGGGTATTTACAGGTGTAATTTGTACCCATGCAGTGTAACAGTGCCTTAGGATAAATGAGAAGAGGGCTAACAACCTTTTGTCTGTAGGGATTATTTTCTATCTGATGAAAACAAGAAATAACAGGGCCTGGAGTGATTGGGGGGGGCTTTCAAAATAAAACCACAAAAAAATCAATGAAACAGAAAGACTCACCTCGAGGCTGGCTCCGGAGCTGTTTGCTGTAGCTGGTACAGCGCCTCTGATGCTTTCAGGTGGAGCTCATGCTCCTGAGAGTCAACTGGCCTGTGCTGGAGGCACCAGTTGGTGCCAGGTGAGAGCCTCTAGACTGCATCAGTAGCAGGATGTACTTGTTCAGAATCTGGCCTTCTGGCAGCACTGAGGAGAAGGTTGTCAGCAGGTTTAACTCTGAATTTACACCAAAGTGAAATATCCAATGGATCTATACCATGGGCACGGCTGCACATGCCATTGCACTGTCCTGCTGGCGTTGTCACCACGTGTGGTGTGGTGGGCACATCCATCCCGTGCACTGCTCCGGTGTTTTCCTGCTACTGGGAGCGTTGGTGTGAACCCCAGTGAGGTCCCATGGAAACACGTTGGTTTGGGGCTGCTCAGAGTGAGAACATTTGGGATGAACTCATGCCAAGGAAACAGATCTGGTGCGTCCGGCACCCTCACTGCCCTCGAGAGCAACTGCCTTAGCTGGAGAGGTGCAGCAAGCTCCTGGAGCCTTCTCCAGTAGTTTTGATGGATTTGTTGCCCTGATGCAGGGCTAAGCAGAGAGGAGGAGGTGGCTGTGCATCCAAATCTCCCCCTGATCCCCACCCCCCATCTTGGCAATGTCTAGACTCAATTTATTTGTATGTTTTCAGCCAGAGCTGGCTGTTCTGCGGATTAATTCCAGTTAGCTGACTGGTCTGGGCACAGAGGCTCGCCAGTCCTCCAGGGTTTGGTCCTGTGTGGGAATGTTTGTGGTGTGCTCAGGTAATTTGCAAAAACATTTGCTTTGAGTCAATTGGCAATCAGTGAAATTAAAGAGAAAAAGGGGTGTGGAGAGGAACTGAGCTTACAACCTCCTTTGTAAAATGCTTTGGAATCCGCATTATTGGCAAAAACCAGGATAATAGAAGGTAGGTTGTGGAAACTCAGTGAGAAAGGGCTTAATTCCCTATTTAATATAAAAATCTAAGTGGCAGGAGTGTGCCAGGGATCGACCAGTGCGCACTGCTGTAATGAGGAGAGCATACACAAAGTTACGTATTAGTACAGCTTCGACGGGTCCTTTACTCCCCTTAGTTTCACATTTTGACATCACCTGCTAAACAATTCCCTCCCTCAACCTCCCTCTCCTTTGAATTACCCACCAAGTAAAGTGCTTTGTTGCATGGTGTTTTCAAATTTCAGTTACACACAAAGAAAGTGTTAAAAAAACCACCCCCATACAGAACAAATTTCATTTGGAATGAGCACATTGGGCTGTGCTGCTCATCCGGTTGGGGTGTCACGGGCCACATCCTGATCTGGCTCCCTCAGAAACAGGGCGATCTCAAAGGAGCCTCAGCCCCTGTTTAGTGTGCAAAGCAGGGTCAGAGGGTTGGGGCTGAGGTGAGCCAGGAGCCTTGGCACAAAGGGGTTAAATCAGATTTAAGCACAGCCTGGTTTTAGCTGATGTAAACCAGCACAGCACTCCTGGAAGTTGTGGAGTTCTTTGGATTTGGGCTGCTGATGGCTTGGCCATTGTCTGCACCAGTTTGGAGCTGCTGGAGATCAGGGCTGCTGAACCCACTGGGCTACTGGGCTTGCCAGAGTTGGTCTAATTTCCTGCGGGGTAATTTTCTCCCATTTTTAAGCACAGGATCCCCATCTGTCTGTCTCTACAAAGCTGGCTTTCCTGTCTGCAGGCCTGCATGGAGACCCTCCCTCCTCCCCCCCTTCTCACACAACCGACTGCACCATGCGTCCTTTTGTCCGTTCCAGATCCTCCCTCTCCTCCCTCTTGCCGTGCTCTCTCCTTGCCCATCTTCCTTCTGCTGTTTTGGGGTGTCTCTGCTTTGCTTCCACACCTCTTATTCTCCTCCTCCCTTGGAGGGATCAGGGTGTGCCTCTCGCTCAATTTTTGTCACCTTTCCTCCATCCCTAATTCCCTCCCACCCCTCCAGCTCATGTACCACACTTACATTTGCCCTTATTCATGTGTATTCCTTGCCACTGTTCCCTTCCATCTGTCCCCAGCATGGAGCCCCTGTCCTTTGTCACCGCTCGGCCTGCCTGACCCTCCGTGTCGCCTCTGTGATTGTTTCCTGTCGTGCCGGGCTCAGATCCTCAGATCCCTCTCCCCCACGCCAGCTCAAAAAAACGCGGAGCCCAAGCCCAACCCTGCCACATGCCTGCCTGAGGTCCTTCTACTCAGGAGAGTGAGCCTTGTGCTCCAGAGGCAGGACGCGGGTCACCGCAGAATTCGGCAGAGCTGCTTCACCCTGGGGTGATGCATGGGAGGCGTTTGCAGCTCGATACTTGCCGTGAACACCCCCCTGTCTTTCCATGTGACGCTTCGGTGATATCCCTGGGGAAATGGTGGCATCTCGGTTAATCTTCCTAAGATGGAATCTCCATCTTTGGAGCCAGCAGCACAGTAGCAGGGCAGGGAAATGTCTACCAGGGGTGGGTCAGGAGGAGCCCACCCTGCCCAGGGCCTGCTAGAGGACATAGGTGACCCCTCAGAGTTTTATCCTACCCTCCTTGGGATGAATCTTTGTTCTGGATTTTGCCTGTGTGGGTTTATCCTACAGTCGAGTCGTGCCTGACTCCATGAGGTCCTGTCCTTTGGGTTTCCTGGGTACTAATAACACACCATAGGGTGACCATCAGTCCACATGGGCTGTTTGGAAACTTTACGCAACAAAGCATCACAAACCTACCTCAGGGTGCAAACTCTGGGGAGTAACCTGTGAGCTACGCTTGATTTGGCAAGGGATGGATTTGGTTTGGATTTGGGGGTTTGCCCAGCTCCTTCTCTGTGTCAGATCTGGCATTTCCATTCCCCAGGAACATGGAATTCATGGCTCAGAGATGGGTTTAGTGCAGCAGCACTGCGATGTGGAGTGTTAGAGGAAGTTTTGTGGGATCCCAAGGCAGGAGGCAGCTATTCTCCCCACTCCACAAATGGGGGAGTGAGGCTCTGGGAGCTGAAGTAGCTCTGAGGAGTTAAAAGTCGTGCTGTGAGTCGATAGCGGAGTCCGGATTTACCGGCACGTGTCCCGCGGCGCTGCCAAGACCCTCGGATGGGCGATGGGGTTCACAGCTGCACCGGGAGGGCTCTGTGCATGCCGATGTCTGCGGATCACCGGGGCTGTGCCTGGTGCCCACGTGGTGCTGGTGTGGGCACAGCCAGCCGGGCTGAGCGTGCTCCTTGCCGGGGCACCGCTGGTTGCAGCGTCTGCAGCGCCTGCGAGCACGGGGAGTTCCTGTCAGCTGTAGTGGCACGAGGCTGTTTCCATCGCCACAGGTGCCCGAGTTCGATCCTTGCCAACCACACGGAGTGGTGGGATAGCTGCGTTCTGGTGAACACCCCGGTGTCACCAACCTGTGTCTCACCAGGCGAGCTGTGGATAAGTGGCAGCACTGAATGGCAGCCCTGAACTCCCAGCTGGGGAGGTGCTGTTATTTACTAGGATCTGTATAAATAATGATGTTCCAGCCCGCAAGCTGAGAAATCTGCATCTCGTGGTTGCAGAGGCATTGTTTGCAGGTCGTTATGTGTTAAAGTGTGATGTCAGTGGAGCGCAGTTGGGGAAAACCTGCTGGTGTCAGATGGTCAGAGAGGACAAGAAATGGGCTCTTCAGGGGTGGGAGTAGCTGGGGCATCTCACGGTGCTCCCAATGCTGCATCCTCATCCTCCAGTTCCATGAGCCTGAGTCAGACACCCAAATCCTCCTGCAGAGGAGCCCCTAGTTTGCACAGGAATTTGGAGTCAGGCTTTGGAAATGCCTTGGGCACTGAGTGAGGTTTTGGAGAGAGGGGTTTGAGGGGCAGGACAGCAGCAAGGAAACATCCAAGAGTAGTTTAGAGAACTGTACCACATCTGTAAAAATATTTCGTTGCTTGATAGCATCCTGGTGTTGTCTCGGAACCTGGAGTCACACAACTGGCTTGAGACACTCCAAAATACCATTTGGAAGCCAAAACACACTGGAAAGTCTTTTGTCCTTTCTGGGAAGGCAGAAGACTGTTTTCTGAACTGTGAGGAGCTGGGGAATGGGCTTGGTGAGCTCTTGGAGCTGGAAGAAGGGGCTCAGTGGGCCCTAGCAGCAAGAGAATGGACTTGGTGGGCTCTGGGAGATGGGGAATGGGCTTGCTGGTGTCCAGGAGGTGGATACTGGTACACGAAAGCACAGGCTTGGCCAGTGATCTCAGAAGAGGGCCTGAGTGCCTAGAACAGGGATCTGTGCACAGCCTGCTGTAGGACTCATAGGAGGGCAACCCTGCCCCATTTCTTGCTGTTTTGCCCTCAAAGCAAATCCTGGTGTCCTGCTACCCCCAACCATCTAGTAGTGCCAGTGTTTGGGGTCCCGCCATATTTGGGGTGGGGTGGCCAAATTGCTGCATCTCTTGCAACTCCCCTCCAAACTTGGCCCCCTGAAATTCACCGGATTCACCTCAAAACCTCCTCAGTAGTACAGATGTCCCCATGGAGGGTTCTGCTCTCTGGAGTCATGGCTGGTGACTCCCCTCATGAGCTGGCACAGGGTGGCCCAGGGGCACCACATCTACTGCCCAGGCTGTGGGATTGGTGTCTCCCTGCTCTCTCCTGTCACCTCTGGCTGCCCTACACTTCAGCCCTGTCCCCAGAGCCCCAGGTGACCATCTTCTCTGAGGGGCCATCCGAGGGCTCTGGGGACAGGCCTCTTCATGGAGACTGTTGGCCCCTGCGGGTGGCTTGGATCCCCCTGTGACTCATTGGTGTTGGGGTGTGTGGAAGGGAGATCTCAGGGGATGATCTCTGAGGGGAGGCAGTTGGGGTGGGATCGTGTAATGCAGGGCAGCACACAAAATGGTGACTCCCATTTTGGGGGATGAGGGAATGTGGCGCTCCTGAGGGAGGGACTCTCTGGGCATGGTGAGGGTGGACCTCCCTCTGGCATATCCCTATCAGGGTTAAGGGGAAAGAGTCTTTCCCTCGTTCCAGGTCCTGGGCAACAGCTGCTATGTGGCACAGGAGATCGTGGCTGCTCAGCCCAGTGTCCCGCAGAGCAGGGAAGGCGGTGGGCTGGCCTTGCTAACTGCCGTGCCTTCTTCTCTCTCTTCTCAAGGCTGCAAGATCAAAGCCCTGCGGGCGAAGACCAACACCTACATCAAGACCCCGGTGCGGGGCGAGGAGCCGGTCTTCATGGTGACGGGGCGGCGGGAGGACGTGGCCATGGCCCGGCGGGAGATCATCTCTGCAGCCGAGCACTTCTCCATGATCAGGGCCTCCCGCAACAAGGCAGGCACCACCTTCGGCAGCGCGCCCACCCTGCCGGGGCAGGTCACCATCCGGGTGCGTGTGCCCTACCGTGTGGTGGGGCTGGTGGTGGGCCCCAAGGGAGCCACCATCAAGCGGATCCAGCAGCAGACCAACACCTACATCATCACACCCAGCCGGGACCGGGATCCCGTTTTTGAGATCACCGGCGCGCCAGGCAACGTGGAGCGCGCCCGGGAGGAGATCGAGACCCACATTGCAGTGAGGACGGGCAAGATCCTGGAGTACAACAATGAGAACGACTTCCTCTCTAGCAGCCCTGACTCTGGCATGGAGAACCGCTACTCAGAGGCCTGGCGGGTCCACACGCCGGCGCCGGGCTGCAAGCCCCTCTCCACCTTCCGGCAGAACAGCCTGGGCTGCATCGGCGACTGCTCCGTTGACCCTGTCTATGAGACCCCCCGGCTGAACGACCAAAACGACTTCAATTACGGTTACCTCTTCCCCAACTACGGCGTGAACAAGCAGGATCTGTACTACGGGGTGCCGGAGTCAGGGGCCCCGATGTGGGCTGGCCAGGAGAACACCAACCCTGTCTCAGTGCTCTTCTCAAAGCAGCAGCGCTCCAGCAGCACTGGCACCATCCACCCCAACTCCCACCGCTCCCCGTCCTCCTCCATCCCGGAGCCCAGCCTCTCTGGGCTGCCCAGGAGGTCGCAGGGGGAGCCACTCCAGGGGTTTTCCAAGCTGGGAACGCCGGCCGCTGCCCGGACATCCGTTGCCAGCAGCCGTGAGTGCATGGTGTGCTTCGAAAGCGAGGTCACGGCTGCGCTGGTGCCGTGCGGCCACAACCTCTTCTGTATGGAGTGTGCCGTGAGGATCTGCGAGAGGACTGATCCGGAGTGCCCGGTTTGCCACGCAGCAGCCACTCAGGCCATTAGAATATTTTCCTAAAGAGACAGAGCAGGGCACTGGGGGGTGGGGGGTAGGAAGGGAGTGTGGGGGGGTCCATGAAAGAAAAATGCTGATGATAATAATAATAATAATAATAATGATAATAATAATAATAATGACATCTGAAGAACAAACGAATGAAAGAATAAATTAATTTAAAGAAGAAGAAGAAGAAAAAGAAAGAAATTATTTTACAAGCAATGTATGTTATTTTTTAAAAAAGAATAAGTGAATAATAAAATTAAAATGAATAGCAAAGCCAGAAATTTTGAAGGGCGAACAATGCTCCAGCCTGCAATGTCTTTTGTAAACCAAGTACTCTGAACGCACACTCGGATCTTGCAAGCAAAGCGGTTTAGTTCAGTTTTTTTTGGTGGTGAGACTGGGACTTCTCAGCAATGACCAAGCCAGGCCACCTGGATCGGCCGGGAAGGGAGCAGGGACACGGGGAGGGCCCTGCCAGCCTTTCTCCAGCCACGTTCAACCTTTGTCTTGGCCTGAAGCCCCCACTCTCCTCCCCCCCAGGGATGTCAGCCCAACTGGGAACTCGGAAAGAAACAAACAGAAAGAAAGGAAAATGGATGACGGGGAGTTAGAAGAACAAGAAAGAAACCATCAACCTCTGGGAACCTGTTAGAATGAGGGCACAACTGTATTACCTCAAGGATTTAAACAAAAAAAAAATCAACAGCTAAAGAACTTTTATTGTTTTCCTTTTTTTCTAAAAAAAAAAAACAAACAAAAAACCACAAAAAAAAGAAAATCAAAAAAAGAAGGTGAAGAAATAAAAACGACGCCGGTGAAACTGAAGAAGGTTTGGAAGAACCTATTGGGATCACACCAGGCGACGAGCATTTATTTTGTTATTCTGAGCCACCGTGGAGTCTGGAACTTTGTTCTTTTTTCCTTATCCGAGCAGGGATTTGTTCATCAGCCGAATCAGGAGTCACTAACAGGGTATTTCCAAAGCAGTCCCGAGTTCCCAGCCATGGGGGGAGTGCATCGACTTCATCCTTTTCTCCAAGTGATGCCAGCTGCAGCTACACGCACCATGCACACACACACACACACCACATTGTGCTTTTCTTTTCTTAAAAAATATACCTATTGCACCAAAACCTAAGAGAGACGATCATGCAATACAGGCAATGAGCCCATATGAAACCAACATGCATCCCAACAGAGAGCAAAAAACCCCGAGTTTATATAGATAATTTTGTTGTTGTTGTTTTTAAACTGGACCAAAACTTTTGTTACCCAAAACCAAGTGGGGGGGGGAAAAAAAAACAAAAAAAAGAAGAAAAAGTATTTCTTTATGGACCAAAACCTCTTCAGCTATCCTTTTCCTGGATCTTCCTGAGGTTGGCCACTTTTATATATTATATTTTTTTCAGAACGAAACAAAACAGAAAAAAAATTGCCTTGTTGAACATCCTTTAATCATTTCAAGACTCCTGATTTTGTTAAATGAGATACTTTAAACCATTGGGAAGTGGGAGAGGATGGGCTTCAGATCTGACTCCTGTGCCAACGCACACAAGGTGTAGGCCAGCACCTTCACTCCGTCAGGTTTGTTCAGCCAGTCTGTGGATGCCAAAATGCTGTAATGGTAAAAGATGTGTTGGATTGACCTATCGAGTACCAGTACACCCAGCTATAAATATATGTGTATATATATATATAGGCACTTAACTAATCAAGCACCTATATATATATATATGTGTATATAAACCCATATATATATAATTTTTCTCCCACCACCACTGCTTCCCCATTTCCTACCCCTCGACTTCTGCTCACAGATCCTGGACCCTGATTTAGAACTGAACCAACAAGTTTCACAACTTGGCAGAGACAGTTCTAAGAGCAAAAAAAAAAAAAAATCACACAAAAAAAAACATGAGGGTGATTTTTTTTTAAATCCCTTCAGTTACAGGAGACTTTATTTTCATCGTAATAATGTTCCTGGGAACATCCCTTCTTCTGCTCAGTTTGCTGCTGCTTGCTCCCGGTTGCTGCCTGAGCCCCGGTAGGGTGGGCTGGGGCCAGCCTCGGTCACCGGCTGCGGTCACCGGAGGGGCTGAGCTCGCCGCACCAGGGCAGGCAGCACCAGTGCTCTGCACTGATAAAGATCCATTTTCGATCTTCAGATACCAGTTGGAGGGTGTGAAATGATGATGGGATGATAGGATGTCTCCACTGTTTTGCATCAGTGGTGAAATATTCCATAGAGGCAAGAGGTGGATGGAGATGCGGACAATGTTCCCAGGCTATGGTGGATGCTGATGTTTTGGAAAAAGTAAAGACAAAAGTAATAATACTGCGCTAACGGGACACTGTCGGGCAGAATTGGTACTCCTCCCCAGAGCTTTAAGAAATCCCCAGCCGCGTGTTTCTCCCAGCCCTGTGGTGTGCACAGTCGTTTGCACCAGGACTGGGTCGGGATGCGAGCACTTCCCGGGCGAAGGCGCCGTGTTTTGGACCCGCCAGTGTGGGGGCTGTGGGGCGATGGAGGGCTGGGGTGCTCCGGACGAACTCCCAGAGCCCCCGTGGCCTGGCACCGTCCTGGGGCATGACCGTGGCAGCCATCCATCCCCACGGCAGCGCGGCCTCAGCAAAGGCTTCGGAGCCCCGGCCAGCACTGGCCATGTCCTTCCTAAAACTGGCCCAGTTCTTGTTCAAAATCTTGCTTCGGTTTGGTCCCAGTAAGAGAAGGGAAGGGAGAGGGTGACGTTCCTGTTCTCTGGTAGCCTCTCCCCTCCCCAGTGCCACCTCCTCCATTGTGTCCCATCCCCCCACCCCAGGGTTGTATTTTATCCGTTCATTGCGCAAAATTCTCCCGCTGATGTCGAGAGGGTGGTTGGGGCATGAGCCTGGGGGGCGGGGGGGATGGGGGTGGACCAACCACCCTTCGGAGGGGCGTTCGGAAATGTTCGTGTTGGTGCTGGAGGGGGCTGAGCTGGAAGCGGCGGCGGCCGCTGTGTTAGTGAGTGAGTAGTCGTTCTTGGCTGAGTGGAGTCTGTTCGTGGTAATGTGAGCAAGTTCTTGATCTATGTCTTTATTTGATGCCAGGTTGTGAAGAGGTGGGTGGGAACGGGGAGGGGGGAAGGAGACCCCTATGTCGGGGACCTGGGGTGGGGGGGAACCTGTTCTAGCACTGACCCTTGGGAGTGGAGAGGGGGGAAGGTATGGGGGGCTGTCCTTTGCTTCTTGTACCTCCTCCCTCACCTTAACAAGCGAAAACGATGTAAAAGCCTCCTGCATGCTGAAAAATGTTAGAGAAAAAAAACAAAAACCCTTTCTTTTTTTTAAAAAAAAAAGAAGGGAAAAAAAAAAGGAATCATGACCCAAACAAATGTCCAATGCTTGCTGATGGGAACCGGAGTGGGGCTGTCCAGGGGGCTACCCCTCTCTGCAGACAAGGTTCCTACTCAAGTCTCCAAGTTGGCCTTTAATAAAATCTTCAGTTCCAATAACCTTTATATATATATATATATATACACACATATATATATACATATACATATATATTAAAAGAAAGCTTGATGTAGCAGTTCTAGTTTAAAATTAATAGAAGTATTTCGGCCCCTGTTTTATTTTGATTTCTCCCTGTCCCCTGCTTCCCCCTGTATCCCCCACCAACTCCATATTTTGATGTAGCAACTTTGGAAGAAAGAAAAAGCAGGCGCTGTAAACGCACCGAGAGCTACCTCTGCCCCGAGCGGGGGCTACGGGGGGCTCGGGGGGCTCAGCCCACTCCCTGGCCCCACGGGGCACCCAGAGAGGGGCAGCCCAGGCCCTGCCTGTTGGCATCCATGGGGAGCCCGGTTGCGGGGCTTAAACAACAAATTTGCGTAATTTTTTTTTCTCTCTTTTTAAATATATGTATATATATAAAAATCTTAAAAAAAAAAATAAAAACAAAAAACAAGAAAAATGCCCATGACCTTAACTATTTGCTCTGACTTGTATCTTCCTTGATAGGTGACTAAAAATGGCTTGTTGGTCTAATTCACCAGCAATAACGATAACTAAAGACAGCCCCCTCCTCTTGCACCTGTCCCATCTCTGTGGCCCCCACCAAGCAGGGTCCCTGCGCTTCTCCCCTTCCCTCCCACCACTAGGATGCCTTTGGTGACCCCCCTCAACATCCCTCATAGGCCTCTGGGGTAACCCCCTCAGGGTGCTGAGGTGATACAGAACACCCCACTTGCACCTGGGGTGGAGGGAGGCAGATGGGGCTGGGACCCAACACCCCAAGCTGCCCAGCTCTCCCTCCCCCTGGTTTAGGAGCAGCAAGACCCTTGTGGGAAGCCTGGTCCTTGAGACCCCCATCCTGCAAAATCCCTCAGAGGCTTTATGTCCCATCAAAGCAAGGCCAGCTCCTGGGAGTGGTGAAGTGAAGCACAGGCACCGTCACTGGCAGGATGGTTTCCCCTCAGCCAGGCTGGGGAGGGGGTGTTCCCCAGGATTTCCATGAACCTGTGGGGCTGGTGGAGCCAGGGAGGGGACCCGGATGACCCCCGCTGTGCCCTGCCATGCTGGGTGAACGCTGGTGGTGGTGTTTTGCAAGGCAGCAACACGGCCTCCAAGGGCACAAGCGGTGGGACCGAGAGCAGGTCCTGGAAACCCGGAGGGCTGGGAGCAGAGCTGCGTTGGAAGGTGCTGAGCTGCTGGCAGGAGGCATCCAGGTCCAGGCAGGATCAGTGCCCCAGGGGGGATGGAGTGACTCTGATGCGAACCAGCACGGTTCCCCAGTTCAGCACTACTGGGATTTACACACGTGCTTTGCCAAACGCTGAAACTGAGGAGCGGGGGCTGGGGCTGTGCTGGATTTGGGGCCCGTCATATGACCTTTCCTTGTGGACATGATTTCCTGGGCAGAGCCAAGCTGGTGCCAGGGCTGTGGGAGCAGGGGCTCCCCAGTCCCGGCGTGGCAGGGAGATGTGACCCAGGGCCGTGGGGTGCTCGGAGTGTCAGGGTGGTGCTATGTCCCCCAAAATTGCGTCCTCGGCCGGTGTTCGTGAGCTGCCGCAGGGGGAACAGGGACTCCTGGAGAAGGGATGATGCAGGGGAGTGGGTGACAAAACATGACAAAGGGAAACGGAGGGATAAAGTAATATCATGATGTGATGTCATCCTCATCAACATAAATTGTATAGAGAATAGTGTGTATTATAATACATAACAAAAGGAAAAAAAAGAACCAAAATTGGATTTATATTTAATGAGGAGATACTATTAAAATATCTTGTCCTAGCTCCCATTTGCAAAAGTATTTTTCAGCTGGAGGGATATCTATTATTTTTTTCTCTTTTCTTTCTTTCTTAAAAAAATAATAATCTCCATACATACAAAGGCTCAGACTGTTAATATTGTGAACCTCTGAAATCAAAATGCTCCAACCTGTTTTGTTTGGTGTTTGAAGGGTTTATTTTGATGCATTTCCTGGTGTTTTTTAAAGAGAGAGAGAGGAGGGAAAAAAAGACTAAGATTTTAAAATTAGAACATTTCTTTATAATTTAATATTCTATTTTAATAAATGCATTTATTACATGTAAATGTAGCAAGGAACTGGGCTAATAAAAATACTTTTTATTAGGTAATTTATTATAAGAAAAAAGGATATTTTATTTTATGATAAAGTGATCCTTAAAAGTTTAGAAGGTTTAGAATATATGTAGGTTAAAAAATACATTTGTATCCAGAGTATTGCTTAAAAAGTGTTTTTAATATATGTTTCCTTTTTCGTGTGTGCGTGTGTGTATGTAAAGGTGATAGTTATGGTGCAGATAGCCCTTTCCAGAAATAAGAAATTAACACAGTTGGATGTATTTAAACAAAAAAAAAAAAGAGAAAAAAAAAGTAATTAAAAACCAGAGAAGTAGAAGAGAAAAACCACTATGAACCCAAGCCTGTGCCCCCATCCTGTGGCTGCTCTGTCTGGGAATCCCTTTGGAATGGGTTAGGGTCTGGTTGGGCTTCGGCTCTGGGCTGGGTCTGGGGGGTGTCTGGGCAGCATTGCTCCGTGCTGACCCGGGTGAGCCCAGGCCCTGCAGTGGCCAAGCACTTCCAGGGCACCCGTGGGTGTCCTGGGGTTCAACCTGACCTGACCCACCGCCTGGGCGGGCACTGAGGGACGGAGTTCGCTCCCTCTGTGGTTCCCAGGGAACAGGGGCTTGGAGAATGCTAAGCCCTCAGAAGGCAAAGCTGGTGTTACCCACCTCTCCACCCTCCTCCTCCTCGTTCCCAGCACTACCACCCCAATCCCATCCCAGAGAGCCGGGTGAGTTTTGCCCTGGATCTGGTTCCAGAGAGCCCAGTGTAGTGAGAGGATTTAAGGTCCTTTCCACGGCCTTGCCAGGAGGGACTGATGACCAGTTCCAGCACGGACCCCTGGCCAGAGGGCATTCACAGGGGGCTCTGCAGATCAGGGGGGCAGATGCTTTCTGTTGCCTCCCTTTAGACTTTGGCTCCATCTCTTCCTGCCCTGGGCAGGATTCAGGGACGAGAGGATTTGGTCCCAGTATTCAGGGCAGGTGTTGTCTTGAGAACATCCGTGATCTTCCCTTTGTAGCTTGAACCGGATCGGAGCTGTGGGCTTGTCCTGGTGCTCTGAGCAGCCAGGGGCTGAGCTTACACAGAGCTCCTGGCCAGTTCCATCCCATCCTAGGTAGGGACATGTCACCCCATGTGCTCCCTCAAGCCAGTGTGGGCACAGCTCCTGTAAGACATGGATCGTAGGGACAGCCAGAGCGAGGGGAGTGCCCCTGGCTAGGCTCTGGGATTGCTTTAATCCAGGATAGCACTTCAGCATGTGCTTGGCTCCAGCACATCCCGGAACATTTCACGGGATCTTGGCCCAGGAGCTGCTTTACAGATGCACTGAGCAGCCATGATGTCCCCATGGGCTGGGTCACTCACCCCCCCAAATCCAGCCCGTGTCCCTCTCCCTGTCCCAAAGTAGCAGGAAGACGGGGCAATGCTTCTGCTCTGTTGCCTTTCAAAGAAGCATTTTAAAATAAGATTTTTTTTTTCTGTTTGTTTGTTTGTTTCTAACCAAAAAGGAGAAGAAGAAAAAAAAGTTTGTGTTGATGGGTATTAAAAAAAGTTAATAATAATAAACACTCAAATTTATTTCATATAATCCTAGAGTAAAGATTAAAAAAAAATTAACTAGTTCAAATAGTAGATGCTATCCATATTGTTTAATCTATAGTAGATCCAAGTGATCCCAGACAGAGCAGAATGTAAAATAAGCTTGTGAACATGATCATTGTTAACTTCCCCAGGAATTCCATCTTTTTTTGGTCCTATTTTTCTGAAGCAAACAAATAAACGACCAAAAGCCTAACAAAATAACAGCCACCGACTGGTACCTTCTGTCAATCAAAGTCCTGAAGTTATTTTTATAGAGGGGAAAAAAAAGAAAAAAAAAGGGATCTAATAATATGTATTTTTTTAAAAAGATACGTTTGGGGTTTTATGTTGCTTTTTTAATAAAAATAGACAGATTTGGCTAGTCACAGAACAAAATAAGGAAGTTTTAGGCCATTAATTTTTGCCTTATTCTGACTTCCAGCCTTGGGCTTGAAGTGGGAAATTGCAGAAAAATGTTAAAGTTGCTGTTACTTTCCTTGGACTGTTCTTGGTTTTTGAACTTCTCTAAGCACCAAAGGTGTGGGAGGGTCCCGAGATGGGCAGGTGGGACTGTCCCGAGTGGGAAGGCGAAGGAAAGGAAGATTGGGTGATCTCCCCTCTGTAAGGTGATGGACAGAGCTCGAAGGCAGCGAGGTGCCGTGCGGAGGCCCTGCCTCTGGGCAGGGACAGGGCACTAGAGCTGGTTTGTTCCCTCTTTGTTTTCTTTCTTTTTTTGGTTCTCTCTCGCCCTGGTTGCGTTGCACTGGAAGATGCCATGAGCCTCAGGACGAGCTCCTGCTTGGCATCTGGCACCTCCCAGGAGGCCAGGTTTGGTTTGTCGGGTGTTTCCTTACTCAGCCTCAAACCATCAGGTTCTAGTATTGGAGCTGTGGCTGAGATCTTTGCAAAAGTCCCTGCTGACCCAAGAGGTCCTTCCCGCGGCTGTGCCGAGCTGTGGCATCCCTGATCTCACAGCTTTGCTTCCTGACAGCCACCCCGATGCTGTCCTGCTCACAGGAGGGGGCCACTTGTGGCACACACCTGGTTTTTGGCTGCGAAAGCGAGGAGGAGGCTGAAGGTCACTCTTGACCAGCACAGCGTGTTGGGCTCTTGGCCATATCCTGAGTCCCTGCAGTGCAAAGAGTGGGAGTGAGGGCTCCCTGAGATGGTGGTGCACGGTGGCGTGCGGGGCTGGCTGGCAGGGCCGTGCACACTGGTGGAGTGTTCCAGAGATTGCAGATCCACTCTGGGCACTGCAGGGCAAGGTAGCGCAGCCCTGGCTCTGGTGGTGGGGCAGGATGTGCCCCATGCCCCCGCCAGCTGCTCCATGTGTTTGAGAGCCAGGCTAGCACTTCTCTGCAGAGCACTGGTGATGCTTTTCGCTGTGCCAAAATCTCTCTTTACAGGATAGAACTCAGAAAGAAATGACCAAGCGCCAATGCCGTTGTTAGCAAAGCTCAGTGCCACAAAGAAAACACGCTTGGAAGGCGGTTCCCTCTGGGTTTAGCCTTTGCTCCTGTCCTCTGTGTCGTGGCTCAGCCACAGCAAACCCAGGGATGCCCTGCAGCTCGGGAGCATCCACACAGATCCCAAAGCCTTCAAGAAGTGTGGTGGCTGCCCTTTGCTCCCTGATGGCGCTTGCTTCAGGTGGCCGGGGCAGCCGTTACCAGCATTCATCACTCAGCAAAGCCATGCAATAGGTCAGGACAGGAATGAAGACAGTTCTCATTTGGTTTCTGCATATAAATAGCACTGTGAATCCAGGATCCCTTCCTGGGACCCTCCCGGCACACGGGGGCATTTTGGGAAGCAGGGCACGATGTCTCCCACGCTTCCAGAGGAGTTCATGCTTGGTGGAATCAAGCGCCTGGTCCTTCCCTGCTGGGGCGGTGAGGTGGCCTGTTTGCTCTTTCGGTTTTGTTTTACCTCATTTTTTTGTCTTATACTTGAAGAAGCATCAGTGATGGACATTGTACAGTGGTACCCTGGACTGGAAAGTGGATGCACTTTATCATCACTTGTGTACAGACAGTGAGTCCCATCCTGCCTCTGCCCCAGCAAAGCTTCCTTGGTGGCAGCAGAGTCAGGGTGGGCTGGTTCTTCCAAAACCCTTTTGAGGATGTTAGGGAGCAATCTCTGTGTTTTAGTGTGGGTTTTCACATACTGTAGAAACTCGAAGTCATATTCTGCTGTCAGTTGACCCGGTAAAAAATTCAGCTGGAATTGTGCTGGGCAGACTTGCCTGTGCCATGCCAGCGGGACATGGCAGAGATTGGGCAGCTTCTGCTTCCCTCCCGTGTTCCAATGGGGTTACTCTACTGGAATCTGGAGTTGCTTCAGCCCTGGCAGGCTGCACCGTTCCCGCTGGATCCGCTCCAGCGTCACTTCAGGGCTGCTAATGGAGCAAATTGAAAGTCACCCCCAGTAAAGTGACACTAATGTAAAATCTGGAGTTGTTCCACTGGTATCTTTGCAGGGATACGAAAATGAAGCTCCCCTCTGACAGTGACACTGGGTTGCTGATGGCAGGATGTGCTTTTTTGGATTTGTGATGATGCTTTGGAAACCACTTGCAGAGAAACAGAGCAGGGAGATGGAGCAGTGTGGTGTGGCTGAGGAGATCTGCTCTTGGCTCCCGAGAGCTGAGTTGGAAGGTGCAGTCTCAGGCTGCTTTGCTCATCTGTGAAACCATTGATATTCTTTTTTCCTTTTTCTTTATGCCTTTTGTTCAAGATAATCATAAAAAAAGAGGAAAAATAAAAAGACCAGGGGCTGGATCCTGTTTTGCAGTATGGGATTTGCTCCTGGGTTAGAAGCAGTGTTAAGCAAACATGAAAGGTGATGGGCATGAGGGCTGGTGGATCCCAGACTGGCAGGTCTGATCGAGCTGCAACCACCGTGGAGCTGGCTCTGATCCCAGCCCCAGGCAAGCCAGGGAAATCCCCAGGGATGCCCAGAGCAGCCCCCAGGCATCTGGCTGCACAGTCAGGAGCCTGTGGGGCTGCGGAGGATTTCCTCCGGCTCTGCCCTGGTATCAAAGAGATGCAGGCTTCAGCTTACTGCCCTCGGGACTCTGTCAGAGCAGCTCCAGTGGGATTTCCCATGTGAGACATGAGGTAAAACGAAACCCAAGCCACGGGGTCTCACAGCAGCCTATCTCGCCGATACCCACACGGGGGAGGGCAGCTCTCCCCAGCCCTTCATGGTTTTGCTTGCCCAGCACTACGTTGGCTCCCCCTCATCCTCACTCCAGATTGCTGTACAAGTTGGTGTGTATCCACTTGCCCTCGGGTCCGGGCGCTGTCGCGGGTCCTGCTCCACGGTACTCCCACCTTGCGCTGAGCCAGTGGCCACGGAGTCGCCCGGTGATTCCCGGCCGTCCCGACTGTGTGGCCCTTCCATTTAAAATCCGTTCCCTATTATGTTGTGTTTGCTATTTTTTTTCCCCTCTTTTCTTTTAATGTCATAGGAAACCTGTAGTCGGGATTGTTACTATTGGAAACCAATCACATATTCCATCCAGGTATTTTCGTCTCTCCGGCGTTACGCAAAAATAAAGGCCTGAGAGAGAGATGTAACCGAACATAGAAGTAGAGTTAGGCTCGTTGTCTGAGTTTTGAGGCATATAGTATAATGGGAGAAGGAAAAAATTAAAATAAAATTAAAATAATGATGTTGCACAACTTGTAGAAAACAAAGAAGGGAAAGGGTTAATGTATTAAATGTGCTAAATTACATTAAGAACTTAATTTTATTAAAGTATTATTACTTAAGAAACTCAGTATCTGCTCTTGGTTTCTGTCTGTCCATGCTTTAGGAGGGGGCAGGAGCAGTGGTTGGGAACAGGGCCATGAGGGGCCAAGTTCCAAGGTGGTGGGGACAGACCTCCCTCTGCTACCCCTTCTGGGTCTCCCACCAGTCCTGTGCCTTTGGCAGTACTTCTCGGGGTTTGTTAGAGCATTTTGAGATGGTGAGCCCCCTGCACCAGCTGCTGCTCCCAGTCCTGGTGCCAGCAGGTCCACGAGCCACCCTGTGCCATGTTTCACCCTTCCCACTTCGTCATCCCTGCAGAAATCATCTGAAAGCTGGAAAGCCTGGAACAAAACTGAGGTGCTGAGCCCAAGTGTCTCCACGAGCCTAAATGAACTCATCATCCCACATGTCCATCCTGGTGCCTGGCTGATGGCACGTCTGATGGCAGGGAGCCCCAAGGGATGTTTGGCTCAGCCCTTTGAGGAGCCCTTTGGAGCAGCATCCGCCCCCACGCCCACCTCTCCTGCCGGCAGGGCTGACATCACCTCTTGGCACCACGTTTTGGTGTGGGCAGATGGTGTGGGAGGGGGTGGCGCTTGGCAGCTCCAGCTGGTCTCTGTGTCGCTGTGACTCTGCCAGCTGGGGTGAGCACGGGGCAGAGCCCAGTCCATGGGGTGATGACCACTGCTCACCTGGGGACAGCCCCCAGCTGTGATCAGACCCAGGATGCAGCCAAGGATGGGTCTGGCTGGCTCAGGGATGAGACTGTCTCTGGGATGGAGAAGTGCTGCGGTGCAGGGACACACCATGCAGGGGTGGCTGGAGCCAAGGTTAAGATGCTGCCATGGCTGTGCTGTCGGTTGGATAAAAGGGGCAACCCAGACCCAGTTGGGGCCAACATCCACATAGTGCAGCTGCTCCCATGCCCAGTTTGTGCCCTGCAGCCCTGCCCCTGTGCTGGCAGCATGATCCAACCTGCCCCTCTGAGCCTGAATTCCAAGCTCTCCTCTCCAGCCTCCCAGGAGGGCACCTCCTTGCCCAGGTTACAGTCACACTTTCCTCCCTGCCTTCCTCCTCCTCACCCCTCATTGCTTGGGAATGCTGCCCAGCTGCCCCGTGTGGGGCTGGCACTGCTCCTGCCTCAAGGAACTGCCCTGGCAGAGAGAGAAAGACTCTCAATAGCAGCTTTATTTGGGGATTTTGCCTCAATTCCTGTTTCATTGACAAATTGCACCCCAAGGTGAGTGGCTGGCCCAGATCCTGCCAACACAGTCAGGTGAGATGGGGTGATGGGGGGCAGCCACGGAGAGACAGAGACCCCCAGCACTGGTTCAGTGGGGACAGGCTCTCCCACTTGCACCGGTCCTGACTGATACCTGCCAATGACCCCTGACAGGGGTTTGGCCCAGCCCAGTCTGTCCCAGCACCTTGGGAGGTGCCCACCCTGGGGGGTGGCTGCTGCCCTCCAGGCAGGGGACAGGGCCACTCTCACCCTGCAGGTACAGCAGATGCTCCATCTAATGGCACCATGTCCCCAGGCTGGGCCACAAGGGCACCGGCCACCAGTGGCCAAACACTGGAGTGGGGCAGGGTCAACCCGTGCCAGGGGCTCCTGAGAGCCAGAGCTAAGGGGTCCCCAGTGCTGGCACTGGCCTCCACATGGGGAGCTGTGTGGAGGGATCATGTGCTTGCCCTCAGCACCCCATCCCTGCCCTCACCCTCGGCCCCCAAAGCCCTGGCCCCCACCTTGTCCCCTCCTCAGGCCTCCCCAGAAGCCATGGCCCCCCAAGTCCCTGCTCCCATCTCTTTCCATGGAAGAGTCACAGCTCTTCCCTTTGCTGGGGCCATGCCTCAAAGGGGTCACAGTATGAAAACAGTGTCATCCCCACACCCCACCCCAATGTCCCCAGCAGCACCCAGGGGCACTCCCAGCCCTCGGTGTCACAGGGGCAGGGCTGGGTGCAACTGGCCATGTTGCTGCTCCTTTCACTGGGCGGGAGAAAGGTGCACCCGGTGTCCCCCTCCCTGCGGGGCTGCACCCAGGGCGTCACCAAACAGGGACTCATCACGTTCAGGCTTGTTCAGTGCCACCCAGCCACTGGGTGACTGTGCCTGTAGGGCTAGAGGGAGCAGAGACACAGGGAATGGCATGTCCCCAATCATGGGGAGAGAGGGGAGACACCCTGATGCTTTGCCTCCCCCCCTATTTCTGTAGGTCCTACACAAGCACAGGGAGAGCAGTGCACGGGCAGCGTGAGGTTGCAGACAAAAGCCGCTGCCAGCCTGTCCGGCTCAGGGAGTTATGGGGGGCAAAGGCAGAGGGTGAGACACATGATGCCACCATGTGCTGGATGGTGGACCGTCACGGTGGGGGCAGTCCAGGGACTCAGATGTTCTGGCAGCAGGGAGTCTGCCGGCCCTCCTGCTGCGTGGGCAGCACCCGGATGGGCTCAATGGTGGTGCTGGGGCCAAACTCTGACTCCGGCTGCCCAGTGATCTGCCTCTGGGACACGATGCGGTAGATCTCTGCCAGCAGAGAGAGGAAGGGAAGAGAAAAAACAATGCTCTAAGTACATATGTCAGTGGGGGACCTGCCCCCTTTCCAAACACACAGCTCCAGGGATACAAATGCAAACATCTCCCCATCCAGGGAGAAGGATTCCACCCCAAATCCCACCCAGTACAGATGGGGTCCCCAGGAGGATCCTGAGAGGACACAAGGTCCAAAGCCATCCCTATCCCTGCCCCCTCCCTTTCCTGGTTGCCCCTTACCTGAGAGGATGTTGTGGAAAGCCATCTCCACATTGGTGGAGTCCAGAGCAGATGTCTCAAGAAAGGACAGCCCGTTCTTCTCTGCGAGGACAGGGTGAGCTCAGATGGGTTCTGTGAGCTTCAGCCAAATGGGATGGGATGGGATGGGATTGGACAGGATGGGGGAAGATACCTGCAAAGCTCCTGGCCTCGTCGGTGGGCACAGCCCGCAGGTGCCGCAGGTCACTCTTGTTGCCCACCAACATGATGACAATGTTGGCGTCAGCGTGGTCCTGCAGCTCCTTCAGCCAGCGCTCGGCATTCTCGTACGTCAGGTACTTGGCGATGTCGTAGACAAGCAGAGCTCCCACCGCCCCCCGGTAGTACCTGGGGGACAGCGAGGGGACGGGGTCACAGCAGGGCCCCAGGTGAGGGCCACAGGTGGGGAGCAAGGAAACTCACGCTGAGGTGATGGCACGGTACCGCTCCTGCCCGGCCGTGTCCCAGATCTGAGCCTTCACTGTCTTGTTGTCCACCTGGATGCTCCTTGTGGCAAATTCCACCCCGATGGTGCTCTTGCTCTCCAGGTTGAACTCATTGCGGGTGAAGCGTGACAGCAGGTTGCTCTTCCCCACCCCAGAGTCCCCAATGAGCACAACTGGGGGGAGCACAAATGCAGTGTCAGCTCCCCTAGACACCAGCAAAGCCACCCATCCCACAGCCCAGACCCCACCTCTATCTTCTCCAGGAGAAGCTGCTGGGTGAGGGGCGAAGCAGAGTAGGATCAGCCTCCTCCACTCCTCCTGGTAGCATCACTACTGCCTATAAATACCCCTCAAGAAAATTCCTGCCATCAATGGGAAGTTGCCAGGGGTTTCTGTCCCAGCCCTGGGGACAGGAAGGTGTCATATGCACTAATGTACCCAAAAGGGGCAGAAAACCAGGGCCAGGACCTGTGCAGGAACAGCCAGGCCAGAGGCCAGGCAGAGCTGGGGCTCCTTGTTCCAACCCTCTGTGGCCTCCCACCCCGAGGGCACACAGGAGGAGTTAAAGACACGGTCTAAAAGGAAGCATCCTCCTCCGCTGCTGCTGGTCCAGCCCATGAGCCGGTAAGTCCCTGGGTGTGGGTTAAGTGCATTTTCTGCTCGTCCCAGATCTGGTTGGTTCTGGTAAAACCTGGTGCAACAGGCTCTGGGGAGCTTTATCATGCACCTCCCCTGTCAAGTTTGTTGAGTTTATGACTCAACAGGTTTTCATTTTTATTTTTTTAATTTATTTTTAATTCCCTCACTGCCAAGCCTGTTCATTCCCCAGGTGCACTCAGACACTTCACTTTGCCCACCCTGTGGGACACTTCACCCCACCATGGTCAAACAACAGCTGAGGTCATGACCATCCAGTGACCATGATGGGGAGGACATCAGAGCAGCAGCATCAGCAAGGGATCACCAGGATACCACATACTGCAGGAGCTACAGCAAGGCACAGCTACACTCAGCCAAGGCTCAGCAGACACCATCCTCCCAGGATGTTGCTCCATGTCCTGGATAACCCCTGCCCACCAGCTCCAGCTCATTGACATGGCTCTCTTGCATGGACTGGGGTGCAGAACATTCAACAGTGCAGCCACTCCCTTGCCAAAACCCTTGGTGAAGAGCAGCCAGCAAACAGCTTGGCTCTAGGAAGCCCAACAGTACATGGAGCAGGTCCCTGGGGTCACCAAGGACAGCTGGAAAGCACCTGAGCCTCACTGGCAATCACCGTGTCAGGACAGGCAGTGACAGAGGGAAGGGCAGCTCCTCCACAGCAGCACAGAATGGTTTGGGTGGATGGGACTTTAAAGCCCATCTTGTCCCACCCCCTGCCATGGGCAGGGACATCTTCCCCTAGAGCAAGTTGCTTCAAGCCCCATCCAACCCAACCTTGGACACTTCCAGGGATGGGGCAGCCACAGCTTCTCTGGGCAACCTGTGCCAGGGCCTCACCACTCTCACAGCCAAGAATTTCTTCCCAAGATCCCATCTAACCCTGCCCTCTGGCAGTGGGAAGCCATTTCTCCCTTGTCCTGTCACTCCAGGCCCTTGTCCCAAGTCCTTCTCCAGCTCTCTTGATGCTCCTTTAGGCACTGGAAGGGACTCTAAGGTCTCCCTGGAGCCTTCTCTTCTCCAGGTGAACACCTCCAGCTCTCCCAGCCTGTCTTCAGAGCAGAGGGGCTCCAGCGCTCGGAGCAGCTCCGTGGGCTTGTCTGGACTCACTCCAGCAGCTCCACATCCTTCCTGTGCTGGGGCCCCAGGGCTGGAGGCAGCTCTGCAGGGGGGCAGAATCCCTGCCTTGCCCTGCTGCCCATGCTGGGGGATGTGCCCAGTACAGCATTGGCTTCTCGGCTGCTGCCCACTGCATGGAGGTCTGGGAGGACTGTGACAGTCCGCAATACTCTGGACCAGCCGACAGGAAAATGCAGGCCAGTGATAAGCCAGGCTCGTTAACACTTCCTGAGCATCAAAGCTTTGATCTGGGCTCAGTCCTTAACCAAAGGGAAGTTGCTGCTTCCTCAGCTAAACTCTCAAGTGCAACTCCCGAGCTGCAACCCCCATCCCGGCAGTGCCGTGCTCCATGGCAGGCTCCAGAGGGCTTTGGACCACACCACGGATGCAGGGAAGGGGTGAGCAGGCAAGGCCCTGCAGCCTCCAGGGGAAACGTGCTGAGCCTCATCCCCCTGAGCCTGAAGGGCGCGAGGGGCTGGAGCAGCAAAAGCATTTGACACACTCCATCCTCGTTGCCTTCAAACACGCATCCTGCGAGCACCAGCGAACATCCTCAGCACACTGTGTCCCACTGCAGGGGAGTTGATGGAAACAGCCTGTACCTCCACACAGGGCCCCAAGGAGGGCTCCCAGAAGCAGCCATGCCCAGAGCTGTGCCTCATCCACCCTGAGCCCCTCCAGCAGCATCAGGGCCTTCCCACAAGCACAGCTGGAATGAGCATAGTGCTTCACAACAGTTGATGCTCCTGTCTCAGTGAAAGCTGGAATTACGCTGCTTTCCAGCTGTGATCATGTCCCTTCTCTCAGGGGAGAAGTTGAGCTGTTGTAGCCCAGGAGCACCAGCCCAGCTCCATGCCTCTGGACACAGGGAACGAATAGATACAGGAGGATCATGTGCTGGAGCCCCCTCAGAGCTGTTCTGCTGGTGCAACACCGGCCAGGAAGCGCAGGACACAGCAGCTAGGGGAGCTCCTGCCTGGGTGCCTCACTCAAGGCACCAGCCAGCATCAGAGTTTCCCCCTCATCAGGTCCCAGAATAACTCCAGGGAGGAGGATTTTCCTGGGCAGAGGCCAGGGGAGGTGTGTGAGGAGCCAGGGGCTACCAGCATGTCGCTGGCTGGAATTACATCGTGGTGGTGGCTGGAATTACTCGGGGCCTTTCGGGCAGGGCTGTGTGGGCAGGCTGACTCACGGCCGCCCGCCAGTGAGCTCACGCCCTGGTTTTATGGCTCAGGAGGTTGTGGTGTTGCTAAGATGTCCCCTGGCTTTGCCAGCACCCGCTCTGGCCCAAAATGTCATCCCTTGCTTCTCCAGCACCTGCTCCAGCCACAGCGGATGGTAGGGAAGCCTGCCATACACAGGGATGGGGATGCTCCACAGGGGTGCTGGGCTCCCACAGCCAGGAATGCCAACACTGTGTCTCCAAGGGCCAGTCCCTGTCCTCCTGTGCACATTGGAGGTGTCCCACCAGGACCAGCACCAGGAAGGACAACCCCAGATCCCAGGATCCTTCCCCTCCACCAATGCTGGGGGTTGGCACAGCTTTCCCTCCTGGGGTTTCTCACTCAGCCCCCAGACATGCTCCCCCCAACCAGCCCGGCAGAGGAGAGCAGTCGCAGGTGCTCAGGGGCAACCATAGCACCCACAGAGCCCCACAGAGCCCCACAGACCAGCCCTGCCCACCGCCCCCAGGGACCAGCACCCTGCCACAGCCATGGCCACCCCTTCCAGGACACTGTACTCAGGCGAGGGCTCCAGCCTCCTCCCGCAGCAGTAACGAGTTGCTGTAATTAGCAGTGGGACCACAAACCATCAGCCCAGCTCTAAGCAAACCCTCAGACCATGGCAGCATTTCAACCCCAGTCCCACCAGTACCCACTCCCTGCTCAGCAGTGGGAAACGTCACAACAAGCCTACGTGCTGGTCCCCAGCACTGGAAACTGGGTGTTATATCCCAGTACAAGCTTCCAGTCCCATCCCAAGGGTGCTGCATGGAGCCAGCCCTGCCAGCAGGAGGCTGACTGGCACAGCTCACTACAGGTATGGCCAGCACAGCACAGCCAGGAGACCCACCTTTGAAGAGATAATCGTACTCATCGTCCTTGCCTCGCATCTCGTCCGGCACCACAGCCCCACTCCCACTGGGCTAACCGGGATTTCCGGGCCTTATCCAGCCCTGGCAGGGGCTGTCCTGTGCCACCCATTGGTGGCCACAGCCCTTCCTGCTCCACACCCATTGGCAGCTGGGGCTGCCCGTCATAGCCCAGGTGTGCTCACCTGGGCCAGGTAAGGGGGGGCAGGGATCTGCACAGCAGCAGGTACAGGCCACCACCTGTGTTTGCCACTGATAGGGACAGTGACGGCCACACACTCCATGCAGAACCGTGGCTGGGACAGGGACCTGGGCAGGGCACGGGGCATGGTGCAAAGGGAAAGTGAGTGAAGACATGGAGAATCCAGCAGGAATTTCCGAGGGGTTTCGGATAACTGGCGGAGGCTGCATCATCATTTGGACTGATGAAGTCCAAATGGGGGATGTGGACTGGTAAAGGCTGCCTGGAGAGGGGCTGCAGGGAGAGCACGGCTTTGGGGTGGGAGGGAGCACAGAGGAACCATGGCATTGGTGTGGGAGGGGGCGCAGGGGGGCCAAGGCATTCAGCTGTGCTGCTTTGGAGGCCGCTGTGTCCAGCACATCATGAAGGTGGGGACCCAGGGAGTCGACCACAAACATGCAGGAATTCCAGCTCAGCGAACCTGCATTTCACAAGTCCTTTAATGATTGCATCACCCCTGCTCTGGACACAGAGCTGTTGTTCCTGGCCCCATGGCACCGGGCCCTGCAACGAGTCCTGTTCCACCATGCAGACAGCAGGGACCTTCACTTGGTCCTTCTGTCACACTTGCCCCATGTTTGGGATGGGACAGAAGTGAGCCAAGGGCTGAGTGCTGCCCCTCACTCCTTAGGGCTTGGCTCAATTCCAGAGCAGTCCCTGGCAGGATGGACACCTGTGGGTCAGCCACATCCCCAGCGTGTGGCACAGGAGCAACTCCAGGACCAGAGGCAATCTGAGAGACTCCTGTTGCTGGCATGACCCTGGCCAGAACCTCCTGGCTCCTTCCCCAGCAGTGCCTTAGAGGTATTCCAGTTCTCTGTCCCGCAGGTCCAGAGGGATTGGGACAGTGCATGATGGTGGTGATACTAATCAGGGCCCGGCAAAAACACAACAGAGAGAGAAGAGCTCCCGGCACAGGTGCTTCTCACCATTTATGGCAGAATTTGGCCTCTGTCCAGGCTGCTAGTCCCCACTGCACCAGGACGAGGGTGGCACCACAGGCAGCACAGCCTGTGCTGGTAGCCAGAGGCAGACCCAGCTCTATGCCACTGGCATGTCCCGGGATTGTGGGGTTCCCTGGGGGCTTCCCAGGGTGCCCAGCTGGTTCAGAGGGCCACACAGCACGGGCGCCTCTCCGCCTGTGCTGGGGCCGTGCTTGCAGGGCTCTCGCTGGCAAGTGACACCGTGTTGCTTTGGCTGCTCCTCTGCTTCTGTTTCTGCACTTTGTGGAAGATCTCTGCAAAAGAAGAGGTGCTGGGAGGTCTGTGTGTCAGCCCAGGCCCCTGGGGAAGCAGGGACAGCCTCAAGCCTGCAGCCCCTGCTGTTCGCCCATGGCTCTCCTTCCCCTCTGCACAGCAGAGGGGTGACAAAGGAGCAGCTCTGCCAGGTTGCATCCCTGTGGCACCAGGGGAACACCCTGTGCTTAGGCAATTTCCTCTTGCCCAACCTGGGATTAGTGCTTCGCCCCTGCACCGGGGCTGGCAGCTCACCGGGCCAGACTGGCTCAGCAGAGCCCGGCACAGCATGGCACGGCACAGCATGGCACAGCACAGCATGGCTTGGCATGGCACAGCATATCTGGCTGCCCTGGTGCTGCTGGCTGCCGTTCCTGGAGAGCTGCTCCTCCATAAGCCGAGAATCATCCCCCTCCATCCCTATCCCCAGGTCCCCGTGGCCAGTTCAGCAGGGTGCTGGAGACGTTGAGTCAGGAGCCAAGACAACAGGAAGGGGACTGGAGATTATGGGGGAGAAGGAGCCCCTGGGGCTTTGGGAATGCCCAAGGGCCATGAGAACAAAGCTGTGGGTGTGGGGAGAGAAACGCCCAGCACCAAAGGCTGGAAACCAAACCAGCCAGAAAGCCAACACCGAAACCAGCCCCAAAGAGCTCAGGTGGGGCAGGGCAGAGGAGAGAAGCTCTGCACACCCTTTGCCCAGCACTGTGTCCCTGAGAATGGACCCTGCAATGGTCCAGGACCCTGCTGCACCACGGTACCAGTGCCCATACCCTTCAGGATGGTCTCAAAAGCCTGCTCAACGTTGGTGGAGTCCAGCGCCGACGTTTCCATAAATAGCAGCCCCTTGTTGTCTGCAAGTAGAGGAGTCCCTGAGACAATGCAGACCCCAGAAAGGGCACGGCTCCATTCTAGAGCCCCTTTAGAGATGTTCAGGTGCCTGCACTGGTGCAGGTCCCTGTTGCCAGGGGGGTTCCCAAGCCCCCAGCCCCTGTGGCGGGGTGCCAGCCTGTACCTGCAAACATTTTTGCCTCCTCCATGGGCACCTCCCGAGCCTGTGCGAGGTCGGTCTTGTTCCCCACCAGCATGACGACAATGCTGGCCTCGGCGTGGTCATAGAGCTCCTTCAGCCAGCGGTCCACCACATCGTACGTCTGGTGCTTGGTGATGTCAAACACGACCAGGGCACCCACGGCCCCCCGGTAATACCTATGGCAGAACCCCACCATCACCCCACGCTCCGGACATCTTCCTCAGCACCTCACCCATAGGGCTCAAGTATGAGGGCATCGCCTCCCAAGTCCCAGAGAAGCCCGGATTTCGGGCATCCCATCCTTACGCTGACGTGATGGCGCGGTACCGCTCCAGCCCGGCAGTGTCCCAGATCTGAGCCTTCACCACAGCATCTCCCACGAGGATTGTGCGGGTGGAGAACTCCACGCCGATGGTGGTGCGGCTGTCATGGTTGAACTCGTTGCGGGTGAAGCGGGAGAGCAGGTTGGTTTTGCCCACCCCGGACTCCCCAATTAGGACGACTGTGGAAGGAAGGAGAAATCCCACTGGACTGCCCTGTTACTGGCATTGGCTGCATGGGCATCACTCATTGCCCAGTGACCCCAGACCGGGCACAGAGACTGGGCAGCTGTGTGGACTTAACACCTGGTGTGTTTGCTCCTTCAGCAAACTGGGGTCTGTCCCTGTGCCATGAGCTCTCAGCCCCTTGAGTGTGGTCGAGCCACCTTGGCGCAGCCCAGCCACGCTCCCCATCTGCTAGTGTAGTCCCAGAGCTGTTCATAAGTCACAGCTACCAGGCTCTGGGCAGCAGGAGCAGGGTGAGGATGCTAGTGAGCCCTGGGTCACCCTGTTGCAGTGGGCACCCAGGATGGGTGGCACACCAGAGCCTGTCTGTCTCTGCTTGCCAAAGGAGAGCTCTGAGCCCCTGTGGGGTCTGGCCAGTAGCACCCAGCAGAGACACAGGATGCCAGGACCCTGTGTCTGAGGAGCTCAGGCTGGAAGGTGTGAGGCTGTGCCCCTGTTTCTCCAGCCTAGGTTTGATCCCCATGTCCTCTGCATGTGCCACCGCCCTGGTCACCACAGCAGAATGACTTTTCAATGCCTGCTGCTCGTGGGGGTTATGGGTTCACACTGCATTTATGTCTCACATGCTCAACCCCAGCTGTCACAGCCCCTATACCTCACACCAGCAATTCACCCGGCACCCCACTTGAAGTCTTGGGGTATGTGGATCTCCCCATGACTCCATGGATCCAGATACCGCTTGTCAGCCCTGGCCTCGCTGCTGTCAGCTGGGGACGGGGCCAAGGCCAGTGCCTGCTCCCCAACTCCCTGACCCTTTGCAGCTCCAGTGCCCATCACAGCTGCACGGACAGTCAACAACAGCAGGACACAGCAGCCTCGGGGGAAGCCACCCCAGTTCCCTCCCCGTAGCCTCGGGCCTCCTGCTCCATCCCTTTAGGGGAAGGGGGCTCACATCGAGCACTGGACTCACCCTTAAAGACAAAGTTATAATCCTCCTCGGCGCTGCCCATGTCGCCCCGGCTGCCGCCCGCCTTCGCGGGGCCACCGCTGGGTTTCCTCCTTCCCGCTGCCAAGCCTCGAGCAGACGGCGGGGCGGGCCGAGCTCCCGGAGGCGCCGAGGGAGGAGACGGAGCGGGCAAAGGTTCCTCTCCGTCGTCGGGGAGCGGGTGGGAAAAAGCGAAGGGGGTCCAGGGGGGCGCGAAGGGTGGCGGCAGTGGCGGCGGGGCCGGCCGGGTTGGCAGCGCAGCGCGGCCCTTGACTCGAGGGGTGGGACCGGGTGTCGCAGCGCAGGTTGGGCAGGTAGTGTCACCCCTGGGACCGTCACGGGGTGGCCGGAGGAGGAGCCGGGGCCTGATCCTGCCTGAGCGCGGGGCAGGCTGGGGCAGTGAGGGCAGCGTGAACAGGATGGTCAACATGGGCAGTGAGGGGTGCGAGGGCAGCGTGAGCAGAGAAGGGCAGTGTGGGCAGCGAGGGGGGCGAGGGCAGTTGTGGCAGAACAGAGCCCCCCCCTCCCCAGCCCAGCTCCTGCCGGCTCTGAATGTTCCCTCGCCTCTGCTGCCATCGTGTGAAAGTCGGGAAAACTGGGACAGGAAGGAGCCCCCGCTGCCCCCGAGCGGCTGGGCAGGGCTGTCGGGGGGCTCGGCTTTCTTGTACCTATCCCCCTTGACACCAGCCCTGGTTTTGTCTTGGGTCTCTGTTCATTGCAGAGCAACAGGAGCCCCAAAACACTGTCAAGGCCCCCCTGGCCCAGGGATCCTACCGGGATGCTTTACCCCACCAGCTCCCCCTTTTATTCACAACAGACACAAGCATCAGACACATTTTTATTACTCCCAGGTTTTGTGCTCCCCCCACCTTATTTTTAAGGCCACACCAGAGCTCTGGGATGCCCATGGGGCCGCTCACCCTCCACCCACGCCAGTGATGGTGTCAAAGCCTGGCAGCACCTCAGAGCCCTCTGCTGCCCTGCTCAGGATGCGGCCACCTGTGTGAGTGGCTCCTCCAGGTACTGCACCAGTGCCTGCGCCTGCAAGTAGAGAGCATTGTGAGCCATGCCCACGGGGGTTTTGCCACCTTTGTGCCCACTGCCCACGTGCTTATTGTAATTTATATTTCAGTTTAGAGCCTTAAAAAGGTGTGGTGTGGTGCCTGGGTGGGCATGGGGGACAGAGGAGCCTCTGCAAGGAGGAAAGGCATGGCAGCTTCCTCCATTCCTCCCATTCCCATCCTCAGCAGCTCCTTCCCACACCACAGCAGGGACTCAGCCCTGCAGCCCCCCAGACTTCCTCCCCACCACCATTACCTTGGCCTTCAGCATCCCAAATCCCACTGTTTCCTTGGCATACATGCAGAGCAGCAGGTTTGCCACCCGTGTGATGGCCACTCGCCCCTCCTGCCCAGGGAGAAACAGCATCTGTCACATCCCAGCTTGGCCCGGACCATGGGCAGGGTCCTGGGGGACTCCCAACAACCCAGGGAGGGGAGGGACACCCCCAGCCCCACGTACCATGCAGTCCATGAGGATGAATTTGAGGTTGTCCTCATTGAACGCCTGGTGCCCATTCTTGTCGTAGGCCACCCAGATATTGCTGGCGATGGCCGCAGTGACCCTGGCATCGGTGTCCCCATAGCCAGAGTAGGCCAGCAAGGACCCCTCATTGTTCAGGAGCCTGGAAACGACATGGGGGGGGGTGGTGAACTGGTGCCTCTAAATCCAGTGGGGCATCAGACCCCACTGCAGTGCCAGGGGCAGAGCGAAGCCCTGCCCAGTCCCGAGCACTGCTCCCTGGACACCCCCACTTTGCAGGGGGTGCAGGGGCTTCAAAGCCAGGAAGCTCTTGGGTGGCCCCAGGCCCAAGCAGGGCTTGAGTGGCTGCGTCTGTTGAAGCAGTGGGACCTGCTGCAGAGCAGGCACGAGCCTGGTGGGCAAACCCTGTGCACTGTGCACAGCCCTGGCACAGTGCACGGGGATCACAACACTGCACACCCGTGTCACGCACGGCCCCAGCACTGCCCATAGCCCAGCACCATGCAGGGTGTGTGGGCATACCCCTGGTGGGGCCCTTCACCCTCCTGGACCAGGACAGAGAGCATCCCTGGGCAGGGGCAGGGACAGGCAGCACCCCAGGCAGGGACAGGAGCAGGAGCAGGGAGCATCCCTGGGAAGGGACTGGAGCAGGGGCTGGGGGCAGGAGCAAGGGCAAGCAGCATCCCTGGGCAGGGCCTGGGAACATCCCCAGGGCAGGGGCAGGGGCAGAAGCAAGGGCAGGGGCAGGGACAAGGGCAGGCAGCATCCTCGGGGCAGGCACAGCATCCCCCGGGGCAGGGCCAAGCAGTATTCCCAGGGCAGGGCGAGGGCAGGGGCTGGGTGCATCCCCGGGGGCAGGAGCAGGAACAAGGGAAGGCAGCATCCCCGGGCAGGGGCAGGATCCCCCCTTCGCACCGCCCGCCGCAGCCCCCGGGCGGGGGGAAGCCGCCCCGCTCCCGCAGTGCCCCCCGCACTCACAGCGTGCTCTGGACGCCGCCGGTGTTGGCCTGGCTGAGCACCTGCGTCAGGGCCTTGGGCCGCAGCATGGCCGCCCCGGCTGCGCGGGCGGGGCCGACGCGGGGCCGGCGCGGGGCCGCGCCGCGCCCGGAGCATCCCGGGGACTGTAGTTCCCGGCCGGGTCGGGACCCCCAGAAAGGCCTCAGTAGCCGGAGGGGACACGGCGCGGGCGTGGGACCGCGGTGACACCGCGGGGATCCGAGATGGAGCCGCGTACTGAGGGGGTCATTGGGGGCACCGGGGGGCCCCTGCGGGCAGCACCCCCTGTCCGCTTTGCCCCTGCCCGCTCTGTCCCTGCTCGTTCTGCCCTTCCCCGCTCTGCCCGTGGCCGCTCTGCTCCCCCACCCCTTTCCTCCCCCCTTTGCCCCTCGAGCCGCCCACCCCTGGCCCTCCGGGACGCCGGGGGGCGCTGTCGCGGGACGCGGGGAGGGGGCCGGGGCGGCGCTCGCTGGTCTCTGTGGTGGCGGCGGCCCGGGCTGGCGGCGGGCGGCGAAGATGGCGGAGCCGAGCGGCGGCGGCGGCCCCGGGCCCGGGCCCGGCGGGGAGGGCCCGGCGGGGCCCGGCGGGGCGCTCATCCGCGTCACCGTGAAGACCCCCAAGGACAAGGAGGAGATCGCCATCGCGGACGGCGCCTCCGTGCGCGAGGTGAGGGCGGGGGCGGCCGGAGGGGGCGTGAGGGGCGGGGGGGGGGGGGGGGGGGGGGGGGGGGGGG